>NC_068370.1:45955919-45995919 GCF_020536995.1 Dreissena polymorpha | reverse complement strand
CCCCCCCCCCCCTCTTAACCAGAAATCCTGGGTCCGCCCCTGGACACGGTGTTGTCAACGTCAGTACCATTATGTGTATTGAATAAAATATGTAAGCATACAGTAACCTACAGATCGTCCATACCTCAGCGTGAAGGATGTGAAAGCGTCTCTTCCAAACACCAGAGAGGCGCTCAATGCAGCATCGTGTTTTGCTGTGACTGTCATTGTACCGTTCTTGGACAGCGTTAGTAGCGTTTAGATACGGTGTCAGCAGGAACGTGCAAAAGGGATACCCACTGTCCCCAAGAAGAACACCATTTTCCAAACCTGCAAATTGGTATATATGTATTGGTGAAACAATCCCCAAAACCGAGTATCGCTTTTTAACAATCACATGCTACGAGCTAGAGACGTCAGCGTAGTACTATGTATACAATGGGTGAAATGAAGGGTTTACTCGCATACTTCGGTGATGCCGATCTAAGTACGTTCCTATTGCTGAACTTCTGAAGACATGGGCATCATGTGCAGCTCCCGGCCATGCTGCATTGATGCTGGTGATAAGACCTTAAATATAGCAGAAACCAACACATGTGCTAGTGTTTCTCGGCCGTTTAAGATCAATAATTAGAACATCGCCAGCTATAAATAGGACAGCATATTCTAGGGAAAAGATTAAATAATAGTTTTAAAACGTTAATTTTTTATCCGTTATATCCAATCTTTTATATCATTATAAATCAATCAAACAACTATGTATTTTTTGTATTGAACTTGACATTTGTCGTGATTTTGTAAAAAAAATGCGAATGAAAACGTGTATCATTAACCTTTCATGCGATCATGAGTGTAAAGAAAACGAATTATTTCGAAACTGGCATTTGTAAACTTAAAAGCGAGCATGGTATGTAAACAGCATAGAAGATATTGAAGTCAATTAAAATCGCTCTAATGTGTGCTAATTATTTTTGTATATTTGTTAAATGTATTCATTTATCAGTTTAAACGTTGATCGTAGCATGGGTTGGAGATTAAATACAGCAACAAGAGTTTTTTTTATAAAAATGAACGGTGTAAATCGAATAGCATTGCCCACTTAAAAAACATGTGTCAACGATGTCACGTTATCAGGGAAAGTAATCACAGACTTTGTGGACGGGCCTCAAATTCTATTTATAGATGTGTTGAACAAAATTGTCCCAGATTCTTACCTCGGCTGTCACATGTCACTTGCACATTGATGCTATGGAAGTTTTTCCGGTTAACATAGTCTTTCTCGGCAGGGGAGCCTGTAGACAGTATGCGGATATGTGTGCCATCAATGCACCCTATAACGCAGGGAAAACCATGCATATTGTAAAATGCGTTTTGTTCCCTGCGTACAACTTCAGCTGTCGTTGGAAATGTGATAAACCGATTTTTTAGGGAACACAACTGGCTGACAACGGACTTTACCACTCTGGAAACAGTACCTTTATCGACGCAGAAAGTGTCCCCCACGGTCTGCATAAAATTGCCTGACGCCAGGTACCGTAATGTAATTAAAACCTGTAGTTTGACAGAAAGTGCGTTTGAACGCTGTGTCGATCTTTCGATGTTTCCGCCTATTAAGTCACAAATTCTATCAATATTTTCATTTGAAAATCTATAACGACTGTGAATTTCTTCATCATTTAAATCAACATTCAAAGAATGTTGTCGATTCTTGCGTGCATTCCGATGCAGATTAAAATCGGCCATTTTGTTTGTTTACATGGATAAATTTTAACCAACCTTTAGACAAGGGTTAAATTTATCCAGACAAAACGCTCGATAAATTTAACCAAAATGATGCAACAACACTTACCCAAAAAAAATAACCCTGGGTTAAATTTATCCGACATTTATCCCAGGGTTAAAATTTACCCATGTTTCGAACAACTGGGTCCAGGGGGCTGAGCACTTTGCCTTTAAGTTATATGGCTACATATGGCTATAGTAAAACCTTGGTTTTCGTTGTTTGAAAAACATGGCCGCAATGGGGCGGGGCATTTTCCTAATATGTATATAGTAAAAACTTGTTTTTACTCTTAAAGTCTTATGTATTGTCTAATCTTCATAAACTTTGTAATAACATTTGTTCTAATGATATCTTGCACGAGTTCACAAATGGTTCCGGTTTATTAAAAATCAACGGCGAGCATTTTTCTTATATGGCTATACGTGTATATTACTTTAGTAAAACCTTGTTAACACTCTAGAGGCCACATTTACTGTCTGATTGTAATGAAACTTGGTCAGAAGATTTGTCCCAATGATATCTTGGACCAGTCTTAAAATAGTTTTGGTTGGTTAAAAAACATGGCCACCAGGGGCGGGGCATTTTTCCTAATATGGGTATAGTAAAAACTTGTTAACGCTCTAAAAGTCACATTTATTGTCCAATCTTCATAACACTCGTTTAGAATATTTGTTTTAATGCTATCTTGGATTAGTTAAAAAAAATTGCCTGTCTGATGAAAACATAGCCTCCAGGGCCGGGGAATTTATCCTAATATGGCTTGTTAGCACTTTAAAAGTTACATTTATACTTCACTCTGCATGAAACTTGGTCAGAACATTTGTTCTAGTGATATCTTGGGGCTACACTGAGCAGATCAGTTCCTTTGCATCTCAGGTGAGCAACTTTGGGCTTTTCATGCCTTCTTGTTTATAACTGAATTTAAGTGGCATCTCATAACATAACGATTATTTTAATACGCAATCAGGATATCGTGCAAATAATGATATTAGGTTCCCAATACTGATCATTCCGATGATTTCTCAATAGAAACAGGAGAAGATACTGCAGACTGTGCTCTGTATATATTGTTGATTCCTACTTCGTGGTTAAGTACAAGACACACGGAATCAACAAAGTTTGGTTGTTTATTATAGTATGTGCTGTTTAAACATATCAAATGTATTTTTAAGTCCATGCATGAACTAGAAATGGCGCGGCAGAGGCCAACGCGTATCCCCACGCCGTATGATGTTAGTAATATAAGTGAAAATCTCTGACACGGCCCCACCACAACTCCCATAAATTTTGACCCAAGGGTCAGATCAAAATTCCAAAAAGTGCACCGTCGCACATATGTTCATAGCTGACATATGTGTACGTTTCAAGGTTCTAGTGCTAATAGTGTATGAGGAGATAGTGGCCAGGACGGACAAAAGGCGGAGATAACCATATAATCCCCTCGCTTTTCAAATAGCGTGGGAATATAATGAGTTATAATAAGTTTTATTACTAATGCATAATGGTCATTCAGATTAGTTTCCATATTTGTTATTGTCTAATCAAACATCATTTTGCGTGCCAACTAGAACTAGTCAGTATTAAGGTCTCACTCTGTCGAATGCTTTGTTATTTTATGTATGTACAGTTATTCACTTGTTCATAGTATTTGGTTATTAGATGCATACGTCGGATCTTTAAAATAATCAGGGATACGTTGTTATTAGTGTCATGATTAATACCATTAAGTGTTCTTTACAATATATAATGTAATTATTCACATCAGAGATCAATTAATTACTTGTTATGAAAGACACAATCACTTAACAATTTAGATTTGTTTGCACATACTTACTCAAAGTATTTTATGTTCTCTTTGTAAGGTAATTGAAGTACATGTGAGTTCAATGATAGTTTTAACTGAAATAACCCCTAGACAAAAGTACTAAATGTACAACTTGCGAGCCAAAGTCAGAACTTAGCATTTTGAAAGTGTAAACTATCATTTGTTCAGTATTGTTATCTTTGAATGAGTATTACAACATTAAATCCAATATCATTAGATAATGTGCATTATGTTACTATTTTTGAAAGAACTATCATTTGTTCAGTATTGTTATATTTAAATGAGTATTACAACATTAAATGAAATGTCATCAGATAATGTGCATTATATTACTATGATATAAGTTATTAGGCAACCGTTGTTGATGTAATGTTCTGTCATCATATACATGACTTTCTTTATATTGCATAGATCATGTAAGTTGCCACGCGACCGGTATATGTTATAATGATTTGTCATCTGTCATGTAATCATGTTGAAATCGGCGCACAGTCCATCTTCGCCATACCAATATGGAATTAAGAATTATTACATCGTAATTTCTTTATTTATAGATCCATACCCGGAACATATAAATAATAAACTATATCAAACTGTCCCGATACGTTACGAACGCTGTATGTAAATAGAAATTATGGAAAGTTGAACAATACCTGTTCATTAACAGGCCGTGTCTTCTGTCTCCATGATGCAGCCTCTTCTATGAACAACATGCGGATCAAATTTTTCACCTGTTGTAACAAATGGCATTTACTTATTTTATATGGCATCACAAGAGACCTAAATTGCATTCTATAATAAATCTGACTCAAAGAAAAAGCGACGGTCTAATATTCCGAACCCACCTGTGTTCCGTTTTTGGGTAATGCCTCTAATGACAAAATATTCCCCCCGTAACTTTTAAGAACATTCGAACCATTGCAGGAATAGCAACACTGCGTTCATTAACAAATAGTTATACATACATGCATTTAAGTATTTAGTTGTACGAAAAATGTTTTATTTGACACTAATCAAATGTGCATTTTAGTTAATACTTAAATAACATTGTCCAACATTATTAAAATTTGAACAAGAGTTAAGGTTCTACACGCAGGCAGCAGTATCATAAATTGCCCCTACCCCCCCCCCCCGGACTCTATCCCCCCAAGCTTACCCCAGGAGTTCCAGATTGTTAAATGTACACCTATTGTGTTTGGTTTGACTTTAGAACAACGAATATTGACACAATTACGCAGTTTGAAAAAATACCCCTCGTATAGGTATTATATGTACACAAGGTATGAAACGCACTATATGCCTATTGCTGAAAGATTGCGGAATACGGGACGGGACAGTTTTCATCGAGAACACACCTGTTTCCTTGCAGTTTCCGAACTAATGCAACTGGGTTCGTTAAAAGACATTAAAAGCTACGTGATTACACAACTAACCAATCTCCTGTTCGGCTTATAACTTTAATATTCAAGAAACTTCGACTTTGAAGCTACATGCCACTCGGTGTTTCGTCTACACATGTACACCATTTTAATTTTATAACTCGTCATCTGGTTGGTTGTTCTAATAGCCAGCATTGTGTTGGCCAATGATATGGTGTTTAACAACCATGCATTCGGTCGACAAAATATGGCAGCAAAACACAGACATGTAGCGAGAAAGTCGGATTTAAGTGTGTACAGATTGTTTAATGTTCACCTATTGTGTATGGTTTGACTTTTCAACAACGAATATTGACAAAAATACACAGTTTGAAAAAATACCCCTCGTATAGGTATTATATATACACAAGGTATGAAACGCACTATATGCCTATTGTTGAAACATTGTCGAACACGGGACGTGACCGTTTTCATCGAGAACACACACGTTTCCATGCAGTTGCCGCATTAATGCAACTGGATTCGTTAAAAGACATTAAAAGCAACGTGGTTACACAACTTACCGATCACCTGTTCGGCTAATAACTTTACTATTTGAATTAACTTTGACTTTCTCGCTAAATGTCTGTGTTTTGCTGCCATTTTGTGTCGACCAAATGCTCGGTTGTAAAACGCCATATCGTTTGCCAACACAATGCTGGCTATTAGAACAACCAATCAGATGATCGTTATAAAATTAAAATGGTGTACATGTGTAGACAAAACACCGAGTGACATGTATGTATGTTTCATATACATTCAAGAAAGATTGCTTTTAGCATTTAAGATACTGTTTGTTAACAATTACATTATAAGAAAGCTACATTTGTTATACAAGATCAACATATAGAAAATTAAGAACATAAGAATATTAACATTTTTGTAATGCCTAACTTCCCCAATTTTACAAACAAATCTCTATTTTATAATCTGAAGTATACAAGAGACATTGCTTTTAGTATTTGAGTGTCTGTTTCTAAACAATAATATTTAAAAAGTGAGCTGTACTTGTTGAATAAGATGACCAGTTTAAAAATTGAGCACGTAAGTATACTGACTTGAATATTTTACTGCCAAAAATCCTCGTTATTACACACACAAACTATTTTCTAATCCAAAGTAGGCCAGAAACACTATTTTTAGCATTTGCATGTATGTTTGTAATCAAAATGCATTATAAGAAAGCTATACTTTTTAACAAGACCAACATTGGAAGGTTCAAAACATACAAAATATCGACTTGCATATTATTTTATGGCAAAACAAGAGCTGTGTTTGTGAAACACAATGCCCCCTACGGCGCCGCTTTGAAGCCATATATTTGACCTTAGACCTTGAAGGATGACATTGACCTTTCACCACTCTAAATGTGCAGCTCCATGAGATAAACATGCATGCCAAATATCAAGTTGCTATCGTCAATATTGCAAAAGTTATTATCAATGTTAAAGTTCTGGACAGACACACACAATGATATGTATATAATGATATGATATATATATTATTCTAAGCTCTACAAGCGTTGATTGTCTCATATACTAATACTTATGTCTAAACTACCCAAATACTACTAGTTTAAGATAAATCCAACTTGGACATCAAAACTGAGACCGGAAACGGCTGCCATCTTGAAAAAATATCGACGCCATCTTCTATCTTCTGGTGGCTCAAAGGTTTTTATTAAAAACGCACATCAAACTGAGTTTGCAAACCAAATTGCATGTTTCCTTACTGATTTTCTAGATTATTTTCTATAATTATGTAAACTGCCCAACTTGTTCACATAAATTGAGACCAGAAATGGCGGCCATCTTGTAACGGGACGCCATCTTGAATTTTTGACTAACTAAAGGATTTTAGTAAAAGTATGTATCAAACTTAGTTTTTATACTAAATGTCATGCTAAATTGAAGATTTGCACAATTTTTACGCACAGTTGCTTAAGATATACCCAACATGGCTGTAAAGATTGAATCGGAAATGGCGGCCATCTTGAAAATGGCCGCCTTTTTGAATTTTTGGGTGGCTAACGATTGCTATCAAAAGTGCATATCAAACTGAGTGTTCATGCAAAATTTCATGCTTGCTTACAGATTTGCAAGATTTTTATGCTAATTCTTCTAGCTATAGTATTTGAAGTTGTGCATGTTTTTTGTGCTAAATAACATTAGTCATTCCAAATTTTCTGTCGATTTCTGTTATTTAAAGGGACCTCACAGATCGTGTCATGTTTTGATGTTTGTAATTAAATGTTGGAAATTTATAAATGTAAATATCCGAACTAAAGAGCTCCATAACAAAATAACTAAAGAATGTAATGAAAGAAAGAAAAAAAGTAATCCCCTCATGGGCTCGACCCACTGACCTTTGAAGTAAACGTCTAGCGCTTAAACAACTCGGGCGTCCGTGCTGCTAAAATATCTTATGTACTTTATACTTTATATAAGCAATCCTCGTATTTTCAAGAAATATAACAACAGAAATCTCCAAATAATTCAATCATCTCGTGTTTGTAACGCTTTATAATTTTCGATTTTTTTACATCGTCAAAAGATGCATATAATTGATATCTTTCAGCATGGTAAATGTTCAGTATCAAGATTTCGTTGTTAATAAAATTACTAAAACGACAATCTGAATATCTGAAACTTTTTTTCAATTTTGTCAAATTATCAAACTGACAACAAGACCCTTTAAAGAGCATGACTATTCAACAGTATAAGAAAAGCATAACATTTCTGAAACCAAACTTGTTACACTTGTTATGTAAAATTTAATAAATGTAATTGCCGTTTATTAGATTTTATTAGATCATTACCATGGGGTCAAGACTGAACACACATAGTGGTTAAATAGTTTATGTTCCAGGCTATAATTCAAAATTATAGCTATTACATATTTTCCTCTGTAACCACATGGCCAAATTTTTATTATTATTTGAACAATTGATTGTTCTCATTTCTAAATATTAACAGAGATTTCAATAGACGCTGACAATTGCATTATGACTCAAAACTCTGACTAGTGAGTCTGTATCAATCATATACATTACAAATGCCATTGCAATGACCCAGCTATGCTACCAATTGACATGACCCTTGTGTATTTAAAACACCGTCCAAGAGACCCCATGGGACGTCAATTATCTTATCTCAATTTCATTCATGTCACTGATGTTTTAGTGGGAAAAGAACAATACGAGCGCTCTTTACATATTTCTCTTTTAAATTAGTTTGTTATTTGTAAAAAATTGGTTAAGCCGTTTCGATCCTTGGGTTGTATAATTATTCAACCAATTTGGAGGAAATAACAAATCTAAAATGCGTCTATGGTTCAATTATAATGTTTGATATCTATATTCAATAAAAGTTTCAATAGCTTAACAATGAAAAAGCCTTCGCCGGTGAATTTCTTTATGTCAAATTGAAGAGATCAAATAACCACATGCTTTGGTAGGATCATATGTTCATTATAATACGATTATGTTTTCAAAAATATCAATAGGATATTTCAGTATGGCGTAGGGTTATACCAATTCTAACTTAATGATCCATGTAAAATAAGAAAAAGAAGAAGAAGAAGACAAATAAGACAAAGAAGATGTAGTAGTAAGACTGCGGATTTTTTTGTGAAATCCTGGTCCTGAAATAACATAGTTGGAAATTGCCTTGTAGAACTCTTGTGCAATTGTAATATCAGGCAATTCAAATTGAAAGCGCTTGAATTGCCGTCGTTAAATGTCTTTCACTTAAACAGTTATGAAAAAAGTCCCTTCAAAGAAATGGAATACAAATACAAATGAAATAATTTAATAATTTTGTACATGTTTTCTAGTTTGAATGATCTTCAAGTAGTGTCCTTAAATATTCACTGTTTAATTTGTTTTTCTTTTCAACAAAATTTTGCAATAGCGATTTTTATTCCTTATAAAGTACCTGTATAAGATACTTTTCTAATTAAGAAAAAACTACAACATCCCCAGATGTTTTGGGTCAGGTTTTTTATATTTGGTGTGTACATTATACAGGTTGTTTTTCAAATAATTTCCACTGGGGTCAAATCAAATTATTTCCATGCAGGGCTTTTTTCCCTTCTTTTGCAAGGGCCGTATATAAACCCCTTCTCCCAAGAGAAAGGCCCCTTCGCCTAAGAAATCTTCCCAATTTTAAGCTTAATTTGGTAAATTTGTTCTCCGTTTTCAGTTTTGTCGACAACTTTTCCTCCAACATGGAAGGCCAGGCCCCAAATCAAGAAAGAAGCCCTGCCCTGGTGTCACATGATTTATATGGGCTTATATAGTTATTATCTTTAAACAAAAATGGTATTCTCGAAAACCGCAAGAGTTATAGCTTTACTATTTTGTTTGCGATATCATAAGATGGTCCTCTTGAAAGTTTGTTCAAAACTTACCTTAGGGCTAACTTAAGTTGTTTTATACCCCAGGTAGGGTTGCATATGAAAGTCGCACTGTCCGCCCATCGGTGCGTCATGCATTATATTTCAAGATTTTCTAAAGGCGCACATATATCAATGTTCAATTTAAACCTTTGATGTTTGACGAAGTTATGGGCCTTCAAAAATTTCTCGAGAAATGGTCCTTGGACATTTTCTCTAGAATAACAGTTTTCCGTGTGTCTGATCTCCAGGCATCGGGAAGACTGGACACGTCGGAGCCGTCTGTCGTCCGATGAGAGACACATTTTAATACATCAGTCACAAATACAGACCGATCAGTGTCCGATCAGTGGATGACGTATGTCTACGATCATCGGGCTGGCGCCCATTCGATGATCGCATGGTTATTTTGTAGCATCGGGCGGCGTCCGGATTAATTTTAAGTCTCACTTGGCCTTTACACATATTTTGGCATGTATTGAAGTGTGCCATTAAATGCTTTATATTGATAAATGTAAAAATTGGATCTAAAGAGCTCCGGTAAAAAAAAAAGAATAAAATTAATGAAAGAAAAAAAGTAAACCCTAAACTGGGCTCGAACCACTGTCCCTTTTAGTAAAAGTCTATCGCTTAGACCACTCGGCCATTCGTCCTCATTCAATGATTGAGGTACAATATACTACATACAAGATAAGTATTGGTGCAAAGCATCAAAGGGCGTCGGGAATTTCAGTGTAAAAGGCACTCAATGAAGTAACATGGAACGATTCTTTTCTACTGTAAATATTAATATATTGGCCGATTATTTTAAACAAAATAGAAAAAGATACTGGTATAACCATTATTTATGATTGCGTGTTATAACCCCCAAATAACCATTATCTATGATGTTGTGTTATAACCCCCAAATAACCATTATCTATGATTTTGTGTTGTAACCCTTAAATATTTCATAGTTCATTTTATTTACATTGGTTTCCCTTTTTTACTGGCATCCGTGTGCAGTTTTCATTAATGGAACAGAACTGTGTAGGTTTAAAAAAAATCTGCTTCATCTTGTAAGCGTAATTTCATATTTTTCTTAACTTCAATGGGAGATGATTCTGAACTTATTATTACGTTGCTCATTAACGATAGGGGTTGAGTACTCATTGATATGAAAACACTGTACAAGTTTTAATGTGTTTACGAACCCCCCACCCTGAAAATGGTTACAATAAAACAGAATATTTATTTAAACTAAAATGCCTACATCAAAACAAAAAGTTAACATAGAACACAAATAAAATAATTAGATTCTACTGGGGCTCGAACCTTGGGCCTCTCACATGTGAAGCGAGCGTGTATCCACAACACTACGGAACCGCTTGAAAAATCACCTTCTAACTAAGATATTTATTAGCTATCAATAGTCGGTTTAAGTGTAAACCCGGAAGTTTAAACGCTGGATAGTGAGCGGGGTTAACTGTCCATACTATAGAGTCCATACCACTGGCAAGATACGGGTCAGGCCTGCTTCCTTTTATCTGTGGTTCTTAAAAAAAAACATGTAGAAGGACTTGATAGTAATGAGACTGGGGTGCTGTGGTGGTGCTCCTCATTGATAAGCGGCTGCTTCCTTTATCAAGACTCATTATTCCAATTAATAATACGTGTCGCGCTTCGCGCTCTATAGCGCCTTTATTAGTAACTAGGTGGTTGATAGGGTAGTGGAACAAAGAAGGTTTTAATGTATTTACGAAACACTCCCACCCTCTCACAAATAGTTACAATAAAACAGCATTTCTATTTTAACTAAAATGTCTACATCAAAACAAAAAGTTATTATAGAACACAAATAAAATAATTTGATTCTGCTGGGGCTCGAACCTTGGACCTCTCACATGTGAAGCCAGCGTGTAACCACTACACTACGGAACCGCTTGAAAAATCACCTTCTAACTAAGATATTAAGGTAGTGGGAGCCTAATAGGTACTTTTCCAGAAACACTCTTTGTTATTATTTCCACAAAGTAAATTGTATATCACAACTAATTGCAAAATTTTAAAACTTTTTACCAGCCGGTTAACTATTTATTCATTATTGAAAACACATACCCCTTCACTCGGTTGGGCGTTTTCTATGGATTTACCTTATATCCAAACAAGGGCTGTTTGTAAAACATGCATGCCCCCATATGGGCTGTCAGTTGTACTGGCAGCCATTGTGTGAATAAGTTTTTTTGTCACTGACCTTGACCTTTGACCTAGTGACTTGAAAATCAATAGGTGTCATCTGCCAGTCGAGATCAATGTGGCTATGAAGTTGCATGATCTTAGGCCTTATTATTCTTCAGGAAACCAATTTACTTTTTCGATTCACTGTGACCTTGACCTTTAACCTAGTGACCTGAAAATTAACAGGGGTCATCTTCCAGCGATGATCAATGTATCTATGAAGTTTCATGATCCTAGGCGTAAGCATTCTTGAGTTATCATCCGGAAACCATTTTACTATTTCGAGTCACTGTGACCTGGAGCTTTGACCTAGTGACCTGAAAATCTTTAGGGGTCATTTTCTAGTCATGATCAATGTTGTTATAAAGTATCATGATCCTAGGCGTAAGCATTCTTGAGTTATCATCCTGAAAACATTGTACTGTTAAGAGGTCACAGTGACCTTGACCTTTGACCTAGTGACCCAAAAATGGGAGTGGCGTGTAAAACTCATCAAGGTGCATGTTCTTATGAAGTTTCAAAGTTGTAGGTGGAAGCACTGTGATGTTAGAGGCAAAGTTAAAGTTTTATATTAGAGGTCACAGTGACCTTGACCTTTTACCTAAAGTCATCCACTCTGGAACTAGAAAATATGGCTTTCAAATGACACAAGGCCAGTCCATATCCCGCAATGTTTTCAGCTGTTGGTCGCTTTAGAGTTCCTCTAGGCAACAGCACGTCTAACAATCTAATGTTCTATGCCTTTAAGGCTTTTCATGATTTAAACAAACTGAATTATGGATTGCAGTAACAGTTAAGATGTGGGCCATATTGTCAGTAATTTTACATGTTTTAAGCAAAGATATCAGTGCTTCAACATCATAAGGAGCACTGTGGGCGTTGAAGGTTGCCTGGAGAACACGTTAACTAGATTTTCCTGTTTGTGTGACTGTCCAGGATACGATTTTTGAAAACCGGCAAAGAGTCAACTAAACTGCTTACACAATTACAAAACGTTTCAAAACAGTGTGTGTTCAGCAATGCACTAACCAAAACCGGAATATCAAACATGCGCCCATTATGAGCAACAAATATGGCTCTGGGAAACTTTGCAAGCCACATCATACAATCATGTAGAGAAGTTTTAATTGATACACTATCAACACTTCCACCATTTACACACATTATGCAATGATCATCAACACAGATGCTAATCACTTTCTGAGCTTCGGGAGAAATTTGCACTGTCTTCACATACATGTATGTTGAGAACGTAAAACCCGCAGCAATCTAAGTAATATCAGGCCTCGAACTGAAATACAAAATTAAATTCACACAATGCTTTTTTTCATGAATTTTATAATTCCCCTTTAAGTTTCATTCTCACGCCGTATATGATCAACGGTTATGAGAAAAATAAATTTTCAGCACAACAAACACATTACATATTGAAAAGTCGTTGAACTTAAATTATCGCTTGTGAAAAGAATTCACCATTTATATGAATAGCTCAGAATTTTAAATATACCTAATATGCTCCTTCATAAGATTTATTACTAAACGTAATGAATTTATTTTTAAAAAATGTAATATTTGGAATAGCTTTTAATATTCATAATAACAATCACAAATATTTTTAATAATGTGCCTGCCCTGGGGTTCTAACCAAAAATCTTTTTAAAAATGTAATTTTACCAAACTATGAACACAGTTCCTTTAATTAAACAATTATTATTAATATGTTTCATGTTCATCTGGAATAGGAAATTAGAAGACAGTTGATGAGAAAAATACTAAAATTTGGCACCAGAATAGTCAATAACATTGAAATTAAAAGTTAGTTTTTACACTTACTCCATTTCTTTCTCATAAGCATCAATGGCAGCCTTTTTAGACGACGCAGTTGAGATTTTCTTGATGGCCTCCCCAGCACAAACCTCCATCTTCTTAAGATTTCTATTTGCAATAAGCGTTATGTTTAGAGTGGTTAGAAAGTTATTTACCTTCACCGGCCTGCCCAAACTAACTTCCATTGCTGAAAAGAAAATTGAAAATGATCAGAACATGAAAACGAAATAAGGCCGTAGGTACTTAATAATGACGTCACAATGTTTTTTCATAGAATACATTCGTATCATCATTACATTATTAAATAACATTAATGAGCAATCAATTGGATTTAACAACACAAATGCGAAACTAAATTTGAAAACTGAATATGATGGACACCGGAATGTTTCCTTATATATCACACGATAAACAAATATTCACTGGGAATGACACTTGGAATTTTAAGGGGTCTGAAAATGTGTAAGAAGTCGAAAGATCAATGGCAATTGTACAATGATTAAACATGAAGACATGCATACCTGTTCCGAGCTTGGTATTTACGTCAAAGCATGGCATTCCCCTGATCTTGAGATGGTGTTGTTTTCCATAAGTAACACGGTTGACTTTTCTACAGTCAGGGTTTTCACAAACAACGTACAAATAACCACTGAGGCCATTTTGTAATTCGCCAACAATGTTATATATTATCAAAGTAATGGGACACAGATTACAAAACTGACCATACTGTTATTTGTTTAGCAACACCTCCAGCTCAACGAGTCAATCAATCTTCTTCCATCCCCCACCCACTTCTGCTTACTCTTTTCACGCCATTTAGCAAATGCGAATAGCTTTTACATGAGTTATTTTCATACAAATCGCCATCGCAGAGCTCGATAAATGAATACGTGTTATCGAACACAACGTTGTCGATCGGTGTTTGCTTCTTTTTCGATTTTGCAAATAGCTCGCTTTTATTTCGCACTTTCATTTTGCTAAGAAAATGTCAACAACCGTGACGTCATGAACTCAGATATTTTATTAAACGAATTAATTTAACTTATATTTGTAGTGTTTAGTTATTAAATCTTAAAGATATAAGCTAATTTAACTCTTAAATAAAAAAATACAAATTTATTTCGTGTATTTAGTATAATTTCCGGACTTTACCGTAGATATCGCTTATAGCCGAAACGCTTTCCAAATACAGCGATATCGATCGACTATTCCCGATCTCACTAGTCACCTACTGCCTTAATAAGTGACTGTAGTTTAACGGTTATTAATAAAGCAATAAACCGTGTAATCGCTGTCGTCTTGTAAAATTGAAGAAAATACGCGTTATCCAAAACTCGAACAGCAAAAGTCTGCGCTATTATAGAAAAACCACAAAATAAATATATTTTAATTATGTTTTGTTTTTATACAAAACCAGATAGTTTCGCGTATTTGCCCAGTCCCTGTGATCTTTCTCCTATGATCAGTTGTGGATCAGTTATTAATTAAAACAATTAGCTTTGCATTATTGGCAATAAATGTTGTAATAAATGTAATAGGCACAAATGCAGTACTTATTTACACTAATTTACACACAAAAATCACCACTATGCAAGATATTCTTACAACAAAAATATATACATTGATCCGTTAAATAAATTCTCCTCCAATTAGCGAAAAAGAAATGCATTACATACTGGTCGCCGCACTCCAGTGCGACGCCAATGAGCAATCCTCGTGGTATCACAAAAAAGAACAACAACAACAGACTTCTCGAAATTATTCAATAGTTTCGCGTTGCAACGCTTTGTAATTTTGAGGTTTTTACATCGTCAAAAGATGCATATAATGGAATGTTTAGAGCACGACACATGTTCGGCATTGCCTTTTCCTCACTAATATCATAACTATAACGAAAATTTGCGAATAAAATTTCAAGTGCGATTAAAATTAATCCGAACGCCGCCCATATGCTACAAAATGACCCGGTATCCGTGCAATCATCAGCCGGGTGCCGGTCCGATGAGCGTTAATATACGTTCGCTGATCGGAGGGTGATCGGTCTCTTTTTGTAACTGAGGTATTACAGATCAAGTTGAGTCTCTTTCTGGTTCATTGATTTTTGGCGAAGTTACAGACCCTGGACTTAGAAATTTTCTCTAGAATAATAGTTTTCTGGTCTTTTTTGTGAAAGATTGCATATATTGGCCTGATATTGGAATTTCTTTAAATTAACAGTTTTCTATACTCGCTTTCAGCTGCGGACCCTATTTTTGGTGCTTTAATATACATCAAGACTTACAGATCAATTATGAGTTTCATTCTTGTCCATTAATTTCTTATGAAGTTATGGGCCTTGGACGGAACAATTTTCTCTAAAATAGCACTGTTCTGGATTGTTAAAAACTTACTTAGATACTTACCTAATTTTTGTCGTGTAAGTTTCTCTGTTTGAATTTCAGATCGAGGTTGATAGTGTTTTTCCAAGGAAGGCTAATGGAACACGTCACATTACTTTTAAAACGGGCATGTGAAAGCGCAGTTAAGGCAAAAAATGGAAAAATGTTCAATGAATACCTGATTTTGGAAAAAAATAAGCGCATCATGTGTGGCAGTTGTGTGAAAAATAAAAATATTAACGAGGACATTTAATGGTAAGTGATTATTTAACTAACTAAATATTATATTATATATATTTACCTTGGCTTGAAATGTCTGCCATTTAAGTACCATGCTGTTTAAGTAAACTGTACAACATGACAAACATAATCAAGCAACATATGCACATGAATCTGATAAAACACAGATTCATTAACATAAACAGGAAACCTTGTTAGTCTTACCACATTTTCCAACGATAATCTTGTTAGATATTTTAACTTTGTGAGTAACTGAACGCTTATTTGCAAACACTCGTCTCCGTGCCATACATCCACTGAGTAGATTATTTATACATATGTTGTCGGTAACTTAAATGTTTTATGCATCGTTGATTATCACTGCCATTTTATTAATCCCTACTAAATGTATGATCTCCATCGTAAATTCGATCGTTATTTGCCATTTTGCTAAGAGTCACAATTAAAATCTGTATTGTCCGCCATCTTGTTAAAATGACGTAAGCGACAGGTGCGCATAGCAACGTAAAATCGAATAATATAAATCTTCTAGAGGGTCAATAAGCGTTTTTTTAAGTAGACATAGGGACCATATTTTTCACCTCTTGAAACCCAGTTTCGAAATCGTCCAATATAGCATTCGGACAAATATTCTGACCATCTTACATGTAGATCGAACAATTAACGTAAGAGTGTTAACAACGTAAAGATTGTCGCAAGACGACGCAAGACGAATGACGCACGACGTACAAATTATGATCACAATAAGCATTCTGTGCTCAAGTAAACTAAAAACGAAAAGTCAATTAATGCTGAGATATTTTCATGAAAATCTCATCTCGTTAAATGCTACTAACATAAGCCTATACTTAAAGCTCGACAGCTTTTTTATCGAAAACTTTAATGCATCACTTGTGTACGGAGACTTATCGATCAATTGCGTCCATAATTCGTTTCGTTACTTACCAAGTTGAATGAGATAGTCGCCGTCCGTATGAATGGCGTCGACGAACACAGCATCTGTAGGGTCCAGACGAACCTTGAGTTCCTTTTCCTCGAAAAGGGGGCCGGCCGGGTGAAGGCCTGCAGCGAGCATATTTGCAATATTTAAAGCTAGGGTAACAAGTTGCACGATAAATAGGGACAACACAGGCAAGTGTTTATGTTTATAAAATATATGATTAAATATAAAACATAAAACACCAAATAAGTCCTCTCAAAGCTACATTTTTATGAAAACTTTGAAAACAAGAGGGCCAAGAGATGGCCCAAGTTCGCGCACCTGAGAAGAGTCGGTTCATTCAATCTTTACCAAACGTTAAACTTGACCTAGATATTGTCCAGACAAACATCCTGGTCAAGTTTCATCCATATTTTCACTATATACATATAGAGAAAAATGCCCTGCCCACTGATAGCCATGTTTTTTCATCGATCTGGACCATTTTCGAACTCGTCCAAGATATATATAAAACCAACTTTCATGACGATTGGGCAAAAATTGTGACTTCTAGAGTGTTTACAAGGTTTCCCTATATCCAAATAAGGAAAACTGCCCCCCCCCCCCCCCCGCCTGGCAGCCATGTTATTCAACTGACCGGAACCATTTTCGAACTCAACTCTCATATCAAGAAAACTAATGTTCTGAACAAATTTCATGAAAATTGGGCCAAAAGTGTGCTTTCTAGAGTGTTCACATGTTTTCACTATATACATATAGAGAAAAATGCCCCGCCCACTGGCAGCCATGTTTTTTCAACGATCTGGACCATTTTCGAACCTGTCCGAGATATCAATAAAACCAATGTTTTGACCAACTTTCATGATGATTGGGCAAAAATTGTGACTTCTAGAGTGTTTACAAGGTTTCTCTATAGCCAAATAAGGCAAACTGCCCCCCTGGCAGCTATGTTATTCAACTGACCGAAACAAATGAATGTTTGCTTGAATGTCAACGATTATGTCATTTATGTACACTAGAAACATAAGTGGTCCTAGAATAGAGCCTTAAGGGACTCCGGCGAGAATTTCAATAGGACTTGAATGCGCGCCGGGTAAGATTACTGTTTGCTTACGATCAGAATGATAATCGCGCAAAAAAGATAACAGATTCCCTTGAATGCCTGCGTGTTGTAGTTTGTATAATGGCCTTTGTGCCATTCTTTATCAAAAGCTTTACTTATATCAATAAATACAACTCTGACCTCAAGGCCATTGTCCAGAACTCGGCAAAATGTATTGTAAATATATGTAAGCTGATTCACTGTCGAATCGCCAGGCAGGAAGCCAGACTGAGTTGGCGCAAAAAATGAATTTGAATGAAAAAAAAATAAAAATATGTTTTTGTAATATTCTCCATAGACCTTCTCAATAGTATTTAACAATGATATAGGTCGATAGTTAGACGCTACGGATGGATCACCCTTTTTGAAAATAGGACATACATTAGCAATTTTCCAATAAGAAGGCATTCTTTGAGTATTAAGACAAGAATTGAAAAGATCACACAATGGGTAGCTTAATTGATACATTGACTCTTTAAGGATTCTATTATCAATACCATCAGGACCGTATGCTTTTCATAGCTTTAGGCATTTGATTGAGTCAATTACTTCTTCATGTGTGATATGCATATTGTGAAGAATGTTAACGTTTGAGTTGTTCATAGGTGGAAGGTTGTGGTTGCTTTCGTCGATTGAACAGAAAAATACCTCTTCAGCATATCAGCTTTGCTACAAAGATACGTTCTTGATCATCGAATAGTGGTGGAATTTAAGTATTTATATTAGTAGGGATGAATTTTCGTAGTGTTTTCCACCAGTCCTTAGCGCAAACGTCAGATGACTTTAATTTACGTGCAATATTGTTAAAATAGTCGTTTTTTGGTTACGTAAAAGTAATACTACCTCATTTTTTGACACGACGGAAGTTTAACCAGAGCATATCACTATTTGATTGTTAAGCTTTTCTATATAGACGTTTTCGTTGTCGGATTTTTTTCTTTATGTTATTATTTAGCCAAGGAATGTCGCGAGAGCGTATATACACATTTTTGTTAGGAATACATGAACCTGCAATTTGTAAAATTGTTTTGGTAATGTTTTCTGCATAAATATCAACAATATCGCATTTAAGAAGATCCCAGTTGGTATCTTCCATTAATTGTCGTAGTTTTGAATAGTCTCCAATGTCGTAACGCCAGATGTGTCGAGAAAATGATTTACATATAGGTTTTCTAAAGTTAAATGTTACAAAAACAGGACAGTGGTACCGAGTAGACTGGTCTAAAAGCGGCAGGTCTGTTCCAGAGAGCAATGCAGAATTCGGATTACTTACAAAGATAAGGTCAATTATGGAAGAATTATGTTCAGAATAGTTTGTTGGCTCGTGAATAAGTTGCGTTAAGTCATATTGTAGACATAATTCGTTAATTTTTCGTGCTGATAATTCGGCGAGAGCATTTATATTAAAATCACCTGTTTTAATTATATCATTTATAATCGTTTCTCTGGCTAGTCCTATAGAATTTTCAATTGAAAGCATATACGATCTATCCGCACTAGGTGGTCAATAAAACACGCCGAAAAGAATGGATTTATTTTTTGATGGGAAGACTTCAATCCATATAGATTCTACATTATTTACTTCGAGATCATGTCTCCGTTTGGAAGCAATTATTTCATTAATGTATATAGCAACACCCCCGTGAGGGTCAAATGGGCGATCCTTGCGAATAGGCTGGTGAAAGCCGTCGAAAAGGATATCAGTAGACGGGATAGAACTATTTAACCATGTTTCAGTAAAACCAATAATATCATTTTCACAAAGACCTGTGTATAGAACATCTAGTTTTTGCATAATACTCTGGATATTGTAATGAACAAAGCTTAATCGGCTAGTTGCTGAAGAATTTTTAGTGGATGACGAATTGTTTGTATCATTGTTAAAAGATTCATCAAACGAAGTAGGCCATGGGTTTGGATGTATATCACCCGATCGTAATAAGACTATAGAGATCAAGCAACATGTTAAAACGCTCAAGAGACATTTAAGAAGGCCCTTGAGAAATATAATATCAGTATGTATGTGTTTTCCTATAGGAATACGTTTACGTGGGTGTTCAACACTCATTGAAATGTTCATAGACTGGTATACATTAATTTGTAATGAGAAGAGGCTAATAACATTTAGCCATAATTGGCAAACATAGAATAAGTGTACGAGCAGTGGAAAAATAGCTGGTGATTTATAAGCAACCATGACAGCGTTGCATGGTCTCTGTTTACTGTACATAATAGTGATATGTTTCAAGGAAGACAAGATGGGCATGAAACGCGTACATG
This sequence comes from Dreissena polymorpha, assembly GCF_020536995.1. NCBI lineage: Eukaryota > Metazoa > Mollusca > Bivalvia > Myida > Dreissenidae > Dreissena > Dreissena polymorpha. The sequence goes on along the minus strand of NC_068370.1, from coordinate 45,975,535 downwards.
GTACGTTTGCTGCATTTGGCGATGCGATCATACTTCGACGAGACTAAAGTCACAAATTGGATACGCTGTTTGCTACAGAATGGCAACAAGTAGGAATATAAGATTTGAGAAAGAAAAGAAAGTAAAATGCAAATAGGCAGATGAAAAAATATGATGATATGTTTGGTATCATTATGATGATATGTGAGGAAATGTTGGGTTTATACATGACAACATGATAATAACCTAGAATTACCATCTGGGCATTGAACCAGTACAATTGCAAAAAGAATCATGTTTAAAAGTAAAGTATAATGAACATGCAACTCATTAATATGAATAGCGTCTGCATAACGAAAGAAAACTACGAAATCGTGCAAACAAACATATATAAAAATGTACAAGCATTTCGTAACTGGATGAAATATTGTTATAGCATAGTAAACAGCAATATAAACTGGTATACAGTACAACAGTAGCTAAAATAGCAACTAAATCGAACACACAAAGCAAAAAATAGTTATATTAAACAGTGGTTGTGCATTGAATTTCCATTTTATAGTTTATTTCGTAAATGACAAGTTTGTCATTACACGTACGCACACGTACAGGCACGCATACACACACGCACGCAAACACGCCCCACACACATACATACAAGTTCACATAAGTTAAGGTGCGTCATTGAATAAGTCTATTAGATAATAGACTTATACGATGCAGTACCCAATAATAATTATTCAATATTCTGCAAGCATTGAATCAGTACAATTGCAAAAAGAATCGTTTTTAAAAATAAAGAATAATAAGCATGCAACTCATTAATATGGGTAGCGTCTGCATATCGATAGTAATCTACAAAATCGTGCAAACAAACATCTGTACAAATGTACAAGCATTTCGTAACTGGATAAAATATTGTTATAACATAGTATACAGTAATATAAACTGTTATACAGTGCATCATTAGCTAGAATAGCAACTTAAACAGACACATAAAGCACAAAATATTTACAAAATGACAATGGTTGTGCATTGAATTGTCCATTTTACAGTTTATTTCGTATATGACACGTTGGTCATTACACGTACGCACACGTACAGGCACGCATACACGCACGAACGCAAACACGCACGCACACACATACAATACAAGTTCACATAAGTTTAGGTGCATCATTGCATAAGTCTATTAGATAATAGACTTATACGATGTCGTACCCGATAATAATTATCCAATATTCAACAAACATTGTATTGACAGTACAACTGAAACTTATACATTACACTGTACGCAGAGACCCTAACCGCAGAAGAAAACGAAAGGTTAGCAGTACCGAAGTGTTGTTTACACATATATTGACGTAAATTACAGGTGGTTGATCAAGAAACATTACGTTATGATCATTAAGGACACACACAGTAATTAGTCGATTTCTGAATCATTATGCCGTAAATAGTATAGTGCGTTATTAAAAACTATCTTACAATTTTTTTAAAGATTTTACTATATGCAAAATGACAAAGTTATATAGAATAAGAAACTATAATTGATATTGTATTGAAATGTACTGTATAAAGTGTTTCACATGATAACACTGTTTATAATATTGGGCGTACCAATAAAGCTTCGTATTCAAATAGTTTACTGGCAATGTAGTTTGTTTTCGTAGTGTGAGATATGTCAAAATTAATTACAGAAATCAGCAGTAAAACAAGTATTTTCATGATTGATGTAGAGATAACGGGATTTACAGATTAAGTCGGAGCTTAGATAAGGAAATACGTGTCGAATAGCGCAACAGTAACGCTAATCCTGTGAAGTTAATGCTGTTCAATAAAAACAATGTATGTTGGACATACACTGCTCAAAAAAGTTCAGTAACATTTATAATAATAATTTCCCTGTCGCTAGAACGTAGCGACTTCATTACAATTACTTCTTTTGTGCAGGTTATTTACCTGAATATTATTCGGCGACTCTGGAAGTTTACAATTTGCGTTGTCGTATGGTTTGGCGTTGCTGAAGCATCCTATTCCGTCAGCGTTGTAACAAACCTCCCTTCTAAAGGTCCACCAGCAACCTGGGATATGAGACCATATGCTTATCATAAGAGGATAATAATAATAATAATAATAATAATAATAATAATAATAATAATAATAAATATAAATATAATAATCATAATAATAGTAATTAAATATTATTATTATTATTATTATTAACATCTTATCTTTCCTCAGCTGAAATACGTGTTGCCGCCATTTTGATATTATGCCTGTTTCTGTTTCTCGGCCTTCAGTTTGGAAAAAAAAGAATTACTTTATTACAATATATACTTAAAGTATTTTTTAAACTCAATTATATAACACATAATCCTTCCAAAACTGCTTTAAACCCAATGCAATTAATAAAATTAAATTAGTGCTGAATGCATTTACTCTGATCAATTCAATATCGTATTGCTATAATTATCCTTATTTATCAATACAAATGTGTTTAAATTTGATTAGTTGAAACCATGAAAACGCCACTTTGGTTTTGAAGTCTCGCCTTTAAGGGGAGGTAACCACTGCGAAAAGTAACACTGAAATTCCGCATCTCCTATTTATTCCTTAAATCCGGTCCTTAGTGGTACATTTAATCAATTTGACAATTGAATTAAAACCGATCGGTTAAGAGAACAAGAATTTAATATTTCATTTGATAACTTGAGATAATATATGTTTGCTTTCAAAAATGAAAAACTACTTTCATCAATGAATTAAAGTTAAGTGCTCTTCTGTCGAACTAATAAAATAAAACAGTTTTACTAACCTATTGGTAATATTTGTAGGGTAAATGATAACAGCATTTATCAACTCTTCGACATATTTTTCCTTTAAAACAATAAACAAAATAAACATAATGTCGTTACCATGATCTTTCGAACAGAACTATTTAAGAAAAATCAAGAAAAAACTTATTATTTAAAAACTGTTGCATGATTAAATTATTTTTTTCCGATTTTTCGTGTTTAGAAGCTGCTCAGCCAAGCGCTGGGCATTAAACAATCCATTATTTTGAAGAAAACGGATAGCATTGGTTCCCAGAAATAACCAACGGAGCGAATAAGGAACCATCAATGTTTGCGAGGAATATAAATATTGACCATGTTGATTTTGTTAAAAAGTAGTGTTGCGTTAGTTAACTTGGCTGGAACATTAGTTAAATTTGATAAAATTGAAGATTTAATATAGTATGCATATCCGTAAACAAATCCATGGCATTATACAGATCAGATGTGCAAGCATTATCAAGGAGTAGTTAAGTTAACAATTTGCAGGCAATAACCATGTTGATGAAATATGACAGGCCCTATGCCTATTAGTCTGTTTGTCAATAAATTCCTTAATATTACTAGAAAATAAAATAAATACGTCAATAAATACCTTAATATTACTAGAAAAAAAACTACAGCAAGTTAGTAAAATCACTCTGTGACTTGACCACTGTGTAATGATCGTTTGGAGTAAGACACGACAATTCTAACGAGTAATATATAGCTTGTTTAATGTATTTATAACATGTCTTCGTTATTGCGTAAAAATAAATTGGCCGTGACCTGTTGTAGCATGATACATGTTTCATACCCGTGTACAAAACCAGCATGATTGATGTTTTATAGGCAATAAACTATATTACTTATTCGATAGTGCTTCCAACAAACTTCATTATGTAATTTATTATATACCTGTTTAATGCTTTTAACAAAATACAGGTTGTATCAATCGTTGAAATAAAAAATCCCGTATTACGCTACTAGCTGTTTCCAATTCCGTATTACCATACTAGCCGGACTACTTCGACCCATTTAATGACGTCACATTACGCGCACCAAAAATAGAAATATTTTATATTACGAAATATATTACGTAGTATATAGTGTGACATCATTTCTGTGACGAACCACAATAGTTTTATCTAAACTCTCTGGAATTTCAGGACATGTCGGACGTGGTGTTTTTAAACAGTAAACTATTTGTTAAAAACGTATTTTTGAGTGTGTGTGTATCATGCATAAATGTATATTTCGATAAGAATACGATAAAATAGAGTGGTTTAAACTAAGTTTCGATTAAGACATGGAAGATAGAAGTGGAAGTGCATATCGTTTAAACGTCTTTGTTATAAACATCGGATTAAAGTTGCCAACTTAATTGTTAAAAAAATTGGATTAATGATGGCATAAAGGTAAGCGTGTCGGAAACCTGTGTTTTCCCGGTTCGAATGTTAACACGTTAATTTACATAAACTGTATTCATACGCGTCTTAAATTAACTATGTCGTACCGTTGTAGTCATTGTTTTGTCAGTTTTGTTAAAGTAAAAAATACATTTGTTAACTGTTTTCGTTAGTTGTTGTATATAATAAAAGGAATATTACGCTAGTCAATTGTTCCAAGAGTTTGTATCAATCTTGTGGCTTGTGCTATTTCGCATCACACTCAAGGCTCCGCCTCTCGTGTGATACGTCATCATCACACAAGCCACTCGAGTGATACAAACTCTTGGAACAATTGACTAGCCTAATATTCCGTATGTATTCTACTTGTTTTCATACATGCAGCAAATGGTGTACCCTATATACATCATTTATTTAACTGTATTTCCAAATATAACATCTCTTTGTATGCATCTAACTGTTTATATAAGTCGGTGACATTGTTCTACTTAATGTATAACTATATTTTTACAAATTCATTTAATTGCAAATGAATTGTGTTTAGTATTTTCTGATATTCATACATTTAGGTACTTACGTTAGCGTGAAAGTTTTGAATATACTAACTTCATTTACATGCCCATTATAGCCGATAAGTCCATGGTTGGCTAATAAATAAACTAATATTATTAGTTTATTACCGATACATGTATGTTTATTGCTAGTGATTTTGTCATGTATAAATAAAAAAACATATTAACAATATAACTTTACGTTTGTTTTCCTACACTTCGATTAAATACAACTAGAAACTAAGTATATGTATTATATACCAAGATTAAATAATGGCTAAAAAAGGGCATGTTTTAGAAATAATACATTATTTTGTTACTGGGGAAAATAAATGTCGAACGAAATTTATTCTCAGCGAGAAACTTGCATTTATGAAAAACATTTAATTTAATTGCAAACATGTCCGTTTTATTTAAAAATAAATAGGGTGCTCCCAAAAAATGAAAGTATCAGGATAGCGTTTTCCAACCCTCCATTACACGATGCCAGGTAGAGAGAAGCTGTAATAAAATTGTTGAAAATAACAATATTAAGGACTTGCTCAACGCTTTCAAAGTTTTGAATATTTGTGTCGAAACCTGTGATCGCGAGTAAAATAACCTGCAGAACACACCTATGACAACTGTACATGCATCATAATTTTCACAACCAAGATATTTGCTTGTGAAATATGTCATTACACAATCACAAAAATTGTAAAATACATATTTGGTCAGGAAGCATTTAATGCCTAAGGATAAAGAAACATACCAGAATGGAAGAGGTAGAATTCATTCTGTTTCATGCCCATAATTTCGCAAAAAAATTAATGAAACGGATCGGATTTCACTCTTCATTTGTATTTTATGTAGGTAGACACAATTACAAAAATGGTAAAATACATATTTTGTAAGACAATCTAGGAAAATAGTAAAAAAAAAACACTTTTATTATTATTATTAGTAGTAGTAGCAGTAGTATTGGTATTATTATAAGTATTATTAAAGTATTATTAAAAATGATAAAACTGATTATTATGATTATTATTATTAATATTCATATTATTAATTAATCATCATATCCCTTATCGTCACAACCATCATCAAAGTAATAGTTTTTGTGAAATGACTCTTCTGTTCAATCTAGTATCATTATCATTAAAAACTATAAAGAAAACGAAAAAAGAGAAATACTTCTCGTTAATAAAAACCAAATGCCCCTGTGCAAATCCCAAGAACACATAAGCCAAGTATTATCCTAATCTCGTACGTTCCTCAATGCTGCGTTTTCATAAATGATTGTTAATGTAAACTGTAGTAACTTGAATACCGCTGTTATTTACATGATTATGTTACATCCGGATAGTTTTCCTTGTATAAACCATCGTTACTGAGCGATAACCTTAAAGGGGCCTTTTCACAGATTTTGGCATGTATTGAAGCTTTCATTGAATGCTTTATAATGATAAAATTAACACTGGACTTAAATATCATCAGTACAAAAAAACAACAAGAATAGAATTAAAAAAAAGAAAAAGAAAGTAACCCGCAACTGGACTCGAACCACTGACCCCAGCAGTCCTGGAGTTAAAAAGTCTCCCGCTTAGACCACTCGACCAATCGTGCTAATGTTATAAACGGATGTATATTTTACTTATATAAGTTTTTCCTCGTATTTCCCAAAATATAACGACAACAACAGAACTTTCCAAATAATTCAATCGTTTCGCGTTGCAACGCTTTATAATTATCAGGCTTTCAAATCGTCAACAGATGCATATACCGAATATTTTAGAGCATGGTAAATGTTCAGCATTACTATTTCCCCACAAATATCAACTAAAACGAACATTTGCGTGTTTGAAAAAACTGTTTGTAATTTTGTCAATTTACCAAAACGTGAAAAGACCCTTTAAGTGAATTGATGAAAGATAATCTTCATAAACTCAAAGTAAACCATGGCAAGGGCAGTTCGGGCATATTGCAGAGAATTAGCTAGGCTGATGTGGCATGATCTCTTTTATGTAAACAAAACTGTCACGGCACGAAATTTTAACACCCCTGCTTTATACCAACGTATAAAACATACGTTAAATCTGACAACCGTTTACTAAAATACTTCAAGGGGAAACATTTAGACGAAAAAAGACATAATCTCTACGATTTATCATGTGAGCTGAAACGGTATAAGGCGATATTGGTATTAGGAAAAGTTGTTTCCATGTTTATATTTATCCGTACTTTCGACCATACACTGATTATCCTACATATATGTCTTTATAGCGGGTACCAGTTGATTTCGGTAAGGAACGATTTGATTAAAAGCAGGTATAAAATGACCAAAATTGGTACGTTTTGATCACAAAAAGAGTAGATTTCAAATGGTTAAAAGTTGACCGGCACCAAACGTAGCATACAATAATGTTGGCTTACATATACCTTTTCGATACAATTAAAATCTGAGAGTTACGGGTTTCACTTTATGACATGTTATGCAATTATGGTAGTATTTTATTTTAAAATTACAAGATAGTTTGATCACAATAGGTTCACATTTCACGAAGACCTGAAATATTACAATTAAAGTTATTCAAATGTTTTTTATTTGAAACAAAGTTACATTAATTAACATGTCATAATCTGTGTTGTTATATTTTATTTAAATGTCCTAGATACTAAAAGCAAGCCATGACGCTCCGTATTGTGTTTGTTCGTGCCAGGCGTTCTTAGAAAGAACTTGGGGATAGGCTATATATCTACCAGGTAATGTAATCGATTCATTGTAGCAATCACATACCTTGTCGTCTAACGGATAAGGCGAGAACCAAGCAAGCCGCGCATAAAGCTTTCGGGTGAAACATAAAACTGCATTTAATATCTTCCATAGATCGGGTAAAATTGCATATTCACCAAAATAAACCAACCGTAGCTGACGTTTTGCAATAATCTTCCATGTTTTATGAGCGTCATCCGGTTGTAAACAAGCGGTAGCGATGAGTCAACGGACCAACGTCAATTGTAAGCATCTGATGAAATGCAACTGTCCTTAAATTTTGTGTAATTAATTTTGGAGAATATATCTATGTTCTCAAAATTAGATGTTCTTTACATCGTTTGAAAATAACATATTAATATATGTACAATAATTAAAATAATGTTTCCATAAAGCTGTATGTAATTCTTGCATAGTTACCGTTACTTGCGTGTTGCTTACTGTTCATTGTTTATACCAATAGTACTTTTATCATAACATTGCGCACTCTTTGCAAATGCTTTCTTCTTCACGATGTGTTCAATTTTAAATCTGAAATGCAGTCTAGCAAAGCTGTGCACCCCATTAATTACATATCGACATGGCTGCATACGATGTAAGTTGTATACGTTTAACACAGCTTTGTACCGCGTTAAGTTGAATACTTTTGAACACAATCGAAAGATTTAGTTGAGAATTTAGATTTTTGCCGCCCACAACATACACTACACTACGGTTAAGCATTCAATAGTTTAAGCACGTTGCAGCCATGAACTTGTTTTCTGTATTTATTCATTATGAACTAAAATAAGCCCAAATTGGTTTAGCTTATTGATAACAGGTAGATCGGTCCCCATTTTCTTTACTTAATGTTTTACTTATGTTGTACACATGTATTTTTTATTATCACTTTAATTATTTGCAGAATTAGATATATAAGTACTGTTGATAAAACAAAAATGATAAATGTGATAATAAAAAATTGTATAATATACCGTTCACAAAATTGTATTAGTTTTATTGTAAATTACATCTTGTAAATGTAGCCATGAAGACAGTTTTCGCATCAGAAAATGAAATCTTGATTAAAAACGATAGCATTTTACATATGTTTATACCAAAGAAGATCTTCTGCATTTAAATCAAATGTAATGTTATATTTAACTTCTTGGCTTAGTAGTTCATAAACTTTATAAAAATGTAAAAGGAAATTTTACATGTTTGAACATTGGCTGACCCACCTTGAAAGTTGCTCAATACATTCCGTTCCATCGCATATGTAGTTCATCTTACTTTTAAACGACAAAAACATGGGCCGAGCCAACTAACATTATTGCAAACTATTATTGTATTTAAGCCAATATGAGATATCGTATGAACAATAATGCAGAGCTTGATGTTCTATAAGTGATTGTTAAGACGAAAAGCAGACATATATATCTGTAGAAGTGTTAAAATATAAATTGCCAAAACCATGGGTAGAGTCATTCTTTTTCGCAATTTCATAATCACGAGATTGTATTTTAATATTCAATATAAAAATATATTTAATTTTAATGCGCTTTTTGTATAATCTGTAGTCATGCGTAATGCAAATAGTCTAATTGCCACCTACTTATTAGGCGTTCTTATCCAGGCAATATGAGCCTGTTGCTCAGATTAATATTGATAGCACTATTAAACAAATAAGTGATTTTAAAGCCTGAATATGTCCTTCCCGCAGTGACATTTTATACCTGGTGACCGAGTTGTAGATTTGGACTGATATCCGATATTTAAGACACACGTTATTTGAATCAAACTATAATGACAAGAAAAACATTCTGACTATGTTCTATCAAGGTTGAGTCATCAATGTGGCCTAAAAGGGTAACATGGTTTTCCTAAGATTTGACCTCATGACCTAGTTTCATGACGTTCTTGGCCAATGTTAAAACTCGGGCTGGATATTGTCATAAAAACAATCCGTCATATTTCGATTGAGCCGTACGGGTGGCCCTTAATTTAGTTACAAGCATGTTTAGGATAACAAACACTATAGCAAAGTTCCATCAAGAGTAAGTCATAAATGTGTCCCCTTGTTCGGCAACAAGGTTTCCCAATATTTGACTAGGTGACCTATTTTTTGGACGCACAGGTCCAAGATTCGTACTCGGTTTTTATATTGTCAAGATAGCATTGTTCATCACAATTTGAACATAAATGTGACCTACATAATAGGCTTATTTTAGATCTGACCAAGTATTTAGACCAATATTCAAACTCAAAAGTAATTTTAAGATTTCATTAGTGACCTAGTTTTTCATTGCATGTGACCCAGATTCAACCATAACCCATATATTGTCCAGATGAACATTCTGATGAATTTGTATCAATATTCTATCAGACTTAAGACATATTGAGTAGTCACGAGATAACCGTTGATGACACCCCACCAAACACCGCACCATGAACGGCGACGGACAAAGGTTGGTAAAATAGCGACCATTGAACATTTTGTGTTGATATAAGCTAACACAGACAAATATTCTTAGTGGTCATGCCAACAATCGTCGATACCGACATTCTTTTGTTGATAATGATAATAATATTTTATTAAATGCATTAAACTGTATATTTTGACCGAAATACGCAAAGCAAGAACATAGGTATTAAAAATATACACTTTTGGTACTATGTATTTCTCAATGGAAAACAAGACTTTAAGGGCAAGAACGAATCACAGCAATAATGTCTTTCTCTCCACAATCTACACATTATGATAATTCCTCTTTGAAAGTTTGAGCAAGATCCGTGCATAAGTTAGTTTTAGACACACAATTGTGGGACTTTATATTCTTAAACGGAAAAACAGACAAAGGTAAGTTATTCTAAAAGAAACTATCAACGACTAAATTTCTTTCTAATCAATCGTTTGCACATTTAAATCATCCAATATTGAAGTTTAAACGAGATCTATACAGCATTTAGAAATTTGCCGTTTCCTCACTATGTAAGCACGTTCCTTTAATAGTGAATACATATTACCAAAGAAGGTCGTTCATGTTTTTAATCGTTGGTTTACAAATTATGAAGATTAAGGTATGGCCGTAGGGGGATAAAAATATTAAAAAAAAATGAAATGATAATTAACGACTTTAAGAAAATGTATTTCGTAAACGCATTCGACAATTACTACTGTTAAATTAATAATATAGTTTTTTTCTTTTCGTTTTTAAAGATAAAAAATGGTTGCATTTAAATGAGTTTTAAGTTTATAATATCTGATTGTTGAACTTTAAATTTTACAAAATACTGAACTTTTATCGAAACTTTGTGATTTGAAAAAAAAATGTTTATTAAAATATCCTTAACATAAACATAAATAATTCAAATAAAAAGATTAGGATGAACAAATATTAAACATATTCTTTGTATAGCTTGAAGGTAAATCAACACCCTATTTGATGGGCGAACCGACTTCGCCAAACAACCACCACTTTAAACAGACAGGCAATGCAAATAAAGTCATGATTTGCACAAATTTATTTTCATACAACAACAAGTATAAATAACACAATTTAGAGAAAAGAGTATCATAATTATGTTTTAAAGTAATTCTATGAGTGCGATTTCAAATCGCATAACATTGTTTGTGTTTCTATTTCCTTGCTGACTGTTCTTCTCGCTTACAGAATAGATTTTAATGATACAACAGTAAACATGTATCAATTCTCTGAAATACAAATTTTACAAATACATTCAAATATGGATCATGTCTATAAGCTCTACACATGTGGTAAAGTAATAAAATACTTCATCTGAAATGAGGCATGCTAAAATGTTATCAAGCTTTTATGACAGGCATGGCACCTTCCGGGCTACTGATCACTTATGTGTGACTAAAAGCAAACATAAAACATAGTATCCTTCATACAGAGATGCGAGAAAATACGGTTCATCATATCTATATGCATGTTCACCATATGGTCATATGTTTATTGTTTAACATTTTGTACAGGCTTTTGGCATGGAATACTTTTAATTTTATACTGCTCATGTAGAATTGTATGTCGACAAATCTACTTAAAAATTAACATGCTGGTTGCTAATATTACACACATTTACGTATCAGCAAAGAAATCTAGATATGGCTGCATTTGACGCATGTAATCTAAGTAAAATCTACCAAGGCAAATAGTTTTAACATAAACTGTTTACTCCTTTACATTTTTGACAGTTGTATACACCACACCCTTTTATGTTAAACACTTGAGCAAATTAATTACATTGAACACGTCTATTAAATATCGATCCATAAAATTGCTCTATTCTAGATTAATATGTTTACGTGATGTTTAATATCGTGTCATAGACACACATGCACCCATGACATATGTTTTGACACGTACAAAAAGTATTGCATTCAAAATGTAGTGTCATCATTAAAATTGTGTTTCTTGCTAACGTTTACAAAAATTCAAGAACAAACGTAACAAATTTAACCTTTAACCTGTTGTAAGCTTGACCTTTACCTGAACTCTTACGACACACTACAAAATCTATCATGTGTTACATGTTTATTCAAACATGCACTTAATAATGACTTTTACATGCTAATGCAACGAGCTGCACTGCGGCCATTAATAAATTTTGAGCCTTCTGATGAGCTTTAAGTCTTTGGTTAACCTTTGCCTGCGACACGATGTCTCAACATGCTGATCTGATGATGTGTGTACAGTTGTTTAAAGATTGCATGCTTCACGAAATTGACAACCGTTGAAAGGTATTAATAATGTATTTTAAATTGACCTAGTTTTTGACCTCATGTTACATCTGGAATGTTAACAAATTAATGTTTACGACCTGCGACAGACGGCGATAGGCAGACAAAAGGCGATCAGAAATAAGTCTGCTTGGGACTGGGGTGCAACTGATGACGCTGTTGACTACCTCCTTCCTAACGATGAAAGAACCACTGTGTTGATGTATAGAATCCTCACCGCTGAACGATATCATGTGTTTTTGTCGGTTTGTGCGAAACCATCTAATCTCGGCCCTATGCACAAAGCGATATTTTAAAAATGACCAGAGAAAGGCAAGAACTGACAACATTATTTTTTGTTCTCGGACTTAATCTCAATTCAGTGACGAAAACATTAGATTAAGAAGAGAAATATTATCCTTGTAAACTGCACCTCCACTTAAAGCCCTCGATCATTTAATGGAATTTCCTCAATCGAATCTCTTAAGAGAACACGGAGTTATACCAGAAGCGGGACGGACTGATGGACAGCAGGATTGATAATGTGATATAAATATGCATCGGGGAATTGCAATATTTTCGAGAAAAACACTGGAAAGTTTCTTTCACTTGAAAGAATGTGCCGCGTTTCCATTATAGATTACTGTTTGTTTTTATATAACAAAACTTAAGCAATTTACAGAAAATGTACGATTCTAAAACTTTAAATAAAGAATGATATATATAGAATATTATGTGAGTTTTGGATAAAGATCAAGTTTATTATGCGTGGCTTAGAACCGATGTTGCGCGAGGCTTGCCGAGCACTACCATGGTGCGATACGAGCATGATGCAGTCAAATATATGCTTAATTAAGCTGCTACTTAAATCCAAATCGTAATGGAACTAACATCAGATCTCTAAAGTAAATGCATTGAAGTAAAATGGGGTCGATTTTTGGTGACGATTATATGATCAACATGTTTCAAAATAAGGTGTTAAATAGTTGGTTTTCAGTCAACAGTTTTATATACGTGCTTTTTGTGGTTTTCGTTTTTTTTGTTCAAGTTACGTGTGCTTAATAATGTGGAAAGTACAGCCTCACGTGTGCCCGATCTTCAGACGCGGTTTTTGCACGTTGCATTATATCAAAATTTATAATCGGTTGTCCATCAGTCCTTGTGTCAATAAAAATGAACAGTCAAATAGGACAACGACTGAATCAAATCTTTGAGATCAAAATGTCAAAGTGATTTTACTGAATTCCTCTGAAAAATGGCTAACATTTGGAATAATACAGTGCTTATGAAAATAAACCGTCAATATTTCACTGATTAGAATTGCATTTAAAAGATTTAACATTGTATTTACCCCGCCAAGACGTCAATATCCCTGCAATTCTATCGCAATTTCCGATATCGATCTGCAAGTTTGACGTGTACGCAAATCTATTACAATAAAAAAATACTAAATGATGCATTTAATAAGACTGAAACGTGAAATTTGGGTGAACAGTGGGCGGGGAAATGTACGTTAAGTACTCTTTATTTGAGTATTGTTAAAAGCCCATAATAACTCAAAATCAACGAGATTTTCTGTTTTTGTGGGACAACTTTATCAACACATGGTCATGTATCATGTTAGTGTTCGTTTGTCGTATAAAAAAGATATCGTCGCGGAAAAGTAAAGTGGAATATATTGTGCCACACAAAATAAATACGAGCATTTTGTATCTCGATAAATCTTTGTTACCATACAACATCTAGCGTTGATAGTTTGGTTATTGCTATACGGTACAATGTTTTTTTGTAATGTTTTACATTGTTGTTACATTGTTGTTCGAAATACTGTGCTAAATATTCGTCGATTTTTAGTAAATGTTAGTTGAATACGACACTACGATTTATAACTTAGCTTACAATAATGTTATGCTGAACAGTCCTTATAAATTTCAGTATTTCATCATTATACACAATTATTTATTATTATTATTATTATTAGTAGTAGTAGTAGTAGTAGTAGTAGTAGTAGTAGTAGTAGTAGTAGTAGTAGTAGTAGTAGTAGTAGTAGTAGTAGTAGTAGTAGTAGTATATTATTATTATTATTATTACAATTATTACCATCATCATTATTATTATTATTATTGTTATTATTGCAGTTTTGCTTGCTGGTGTTTATGTTGTCGTGAAAGGAATTGGGAAACCTCTTAAGCCTGACGAAACGCTGTGGAGTCTCATGTTCAATGTGCCCTCACCCATTTTAGCTTAATCTGTGTTTAAATTGAACTCTTCAAAAGCAATATTCGCACATCATTCACCTTATCTTCTTCATTGAAAAGAAATACTTTTGATATTTGGGATTAAAGAGATACCTCCATTATATGTGTTTACAATTGTCATACGTTATCCGTTCCTTTGCATTAACAATGTAAACATGAGATGCAAGAAAATGCTGCAACATTCCATAAAACAGTCTAATGTATATGAATGTGACTGATACAGCCCTTGACCAGTACAACCTCAACTAAATACACCTCATAAACCAATAATGAACGATATCAGTCGGAGGTTAGGATTTTCATATCTGCCATGCTCTATTGTGAAACCTAAAATTCGACGGCTGCTTTGTGCATATCATGACATATCAATCATATTCATAACGAGCGTTCAAGATATCGTCCGGTTTATGGCCAGATTTGCATGCTCTTTTTGGCCGCTTTAATTGGCGTGGTGGTTCCCTCAGAGAGCTTTTGTCAGAGTCCCTTGTATTTCCGCTGTGTAATATTAGACACGTTTATGAAAAACTGGGCATAATGTATTTTGTAACAAAGCGTTAAGTGTCATCTTTGATTAGCCTTAACATAGTGCACTGGCTAAACTGGGACAACACTTCGCGCACATGCGTTTAGCCAGATTTCCCAGATAGGCGCTCGTATTGGAATGTCGAAGGAACCACTTTATCACTTTTTCCGAAAGTCGAAAGAATGAATTAGCGAGCATGCATTGCCCATGTTATCTCATCGAGCAATTACTACCGTATTTTTCTTTACTGTAATAATATAGGAAAACTAATTCGTTCTTACAGATATAAATGTCTAATAAAAAAAAGGTAATAGCCGAAGTATAACTGAACGTAAAGTATTTTTATCTGGACTTTCATCAACACAGTTTTTACGTCTACCATGTTACCACCAAAAATGCCGGTGTTACTGCGGTACTTCCTTTAAGTCTGATATGTATGCATTTTGTTTCTTAGCACTATACTTCCGGCCTTCCTTATTGTATTTTCTGCTGTTGGTAATATTGTTATTTGTGTGAATGTTAATACGTAAACTGCTATTAAATGCGTTTTTTCTGCCGTTGATGACGACATATGATCACCCAGACTAGCGCCGTTTCTATGTTTATTCTGTTGTTCATGTAATATATACGTCAGTAAATATAGAACTCAATTTCACATTTATCACATAATATGTTTATATCATTTATAATTAATCATATTTGATGAAATGTCGAACATTTGACTTGTCTAAAATAGTTTTTCCTTTCAGTCAATAACGACATCCTTATCTTTTGCCTTTACAATATCGCCGAATTCAACAACTCTTTAGACACCACATCTATTTTCTTCATCGGAGATTCACGCGAAAATGATTTATTAGTTTGCTGAAACCCATACCGATGATTGATGCTTGATACGGGAAACATGTGTCTGATATAGATATAGATTGTGTTATAAAAAAGCTGCTTTTATAAGATGTATGCAAATAAATTAATGGATGTCTAGGAAGTGCTTTTCCATGTACACATATTTGTTTTTGCGTATGAGTTCACCTTCTTAAATAACTCCATAGTCATTTACAGGAGAGAAATATATGCCAACCTCTAAAGGCAAGATTCTAATTGAATGTACAAAATAGCCATTACAACCGACAAGAAACAATTTTTAAAAGTGTTGTCACCGGCTGGAACGTTTATGTTTTTAGTTGTTTTAATAGTAAATACGTCGAAACAGGTAAACAATTAAAGATCAACTGTATATTATTAAGAGTTGATGGAAACACATTTACTCCCTTTGTCAAAACTTTGTCAATCTGCTCTGCCATTTGTTTAGATTGCGTTACTTAAGCATCGCAATTAAGTAGTCTTCATTATAAGTGATTATGCAAACACTGGAAGTAGCGTGGTTTGTATAGCTTATTATTATTATCATGATTATTTCTATAATTACCATAAGTATCATTACGATATTTATTATTTTGATTACTATTACTTTAATTATTATTATTATCTAAAACCATCATGACCCGAATGAAATCATTATTTGTTTTTCGTTTTGTGTTCGCTACTGGGTACGTTGTTAATGACATTGTTTAATTGGTGTATGTCTGTCACAACAATAATAAGTTAAAACTGTCCCAATGGAAAGATCCCCGATAGTGTTGGAGAACTTTAGTTCTCACCCTTTTTCCATGTATGTATGTATGGACCAAATGTATACATTTGCATAAATGTCATGCTTTTGGAAATAAAATGTGTTATAAGTTTAAATGCCGACGCAATCAATTTGCAAATAACGGAATCATAGTCCCTTTTACTGAAAATAAGCATATGTGTTTACCTGGAGCCGCATTCGGGAATGTCTTAGGCAGTTTTATTTAAAACTTTGTATGAGTGAATACATAATTAAGTGGATGATGCAAGTACAATTGCAACGCAAACCATTTGTAGAAACGGAGCTGTACATTTTAAAACTAGAAAATGACCCTTTTTTTAAGGACTGTTTCTGTCTTGATATTTATCTCCAATAACATAAGACAAAGCCATGCAAGTTACCATATTTGTTCTTGATCATCAGGTACTAAGTCACATGCAATACACATTACCATAGAGGCATGGTCAAGGTCAAATATTTATGTCAAATATCACAATTTCAATTCAATATTCGTAGTTAATGCAATAATCATGAAGGGATTGTGTAAGACTTTTATAAAATTGTTCTTCTCTGCAAGGCAGTTAATCAGGGGCGCCACCTCTTTTCAATATGCATTAGTAAATAAGCAAATACAACTTCCGATGTGGCTCTAGGGACCACGTTTTAAAATACAAGGAGGAAACTACAGGGTGAGTATTGTTGTGTTGTTTTTTTAATTTTTATTGCTTTTTGAAAAATCGGGAAACGTTGCGCGATGACAATATAATCAATACCCATTTAGTTGCTTTTAACAAACAAACGTTTCTGCATTCACAAAAACATTGGCTTCTTGCTGATTTATAGATAATTTTGCATAATGCAAAAAGACATAACCACAATGCCGATGAGGTGGCACTAAGAAACAGGAGGTGGTGCCAATGCAAGATATATATGATTTTACAAGCGGATTACAATTATATAATCACATGACTTAACTTTTATAGACGAATGTTCCTTTTGGTATTATTGTTCAACGTAAATGTCTTCAACCCAATCTATACCGAACATAAAGACGTTCTATAAAACAACAAAATTAAATAAAACAGATTGTATACCCCACATATGATATACTCCATAGGTTATATAAATCAAATATTTAAATAACCAACATTCTCAAAATAGTACATGAACAACACATGTGCTCATACCTTTAAATAATTCAAAATTAAAGATGTTACTTCAGCTTTAAACGTACCCTTCCCCAAATATTTTATTTATTTACATGCACAAGTCAACGAATCTTAATAAGGCTACAATATGGTGTCTGTTTCCACTAACATTTCCAAAAATTAGGAAAGCATTGTCTTTTTTTCGCTAACCTTGTTTAATTATACTCTTTTTCAAGTTCAATTGAATACTCAACTAGAGAGATCATCAATATTTCAGATTTCTGCATAATTGTTTAGACACTTCGTTTTCGATTATATTTTATACTGATGAAATTAAGAAAAAAAGATTGAAAAATCAACAAAAAAAGTATATGATGGGCAAAGTGAGTTCGGTACGTGGAAACAAACAATTTTGCATTGTTTGCCTTCTCTTGTTGGTAAGAAACAGTTTCCATATCCAACGATATTGCAAAGCATATATATAATACGCTCCTATTGTTGGAATCAAGCAGTTTAAGTTTTCCTAACTTTGTTTCTGCATATTATTGTTATACATGGAGTTAAAGAAAGATATGTCCTTAATATAAGCATAAATGATTACTTTGTATAATTATGCTCTTAAACGTGTTGTCATGTCGTGATATATTTCATTAGACGAGTTATGATGCATTGTGCTTGAAATCGGCCCTTCGGCAAAAACTTTTCTGAAACGTTAACAAATTAATAAACCATGCAATTGTTCACGTGTTGTCATGAAAGTTGTTCATATATTCACTTACGCGTTAAAATAATTTGAACAAAGTAGACAACGTAAAAATATAATTCCTGTAAATCATAATTACATTTTATGTAGAAACCCTTAAATAAATAGTCACTTAATTATACTTTAAAATGCAAATGTGCACCAACTCCTGTTTAAGCGCCCCCTTCTTTGCATTTGCTTCATCACTTTTGGAATAATTCAAAATTATTCGTTTGATCGACAAGTCAATTTGTAAATGCAGCAATTTGTGTGTATTGAAAGCAAGCGTGTGATCTGGCGGTAGCGATGTAATTGGGTGGAAATATACGAAATAATGTTAGTGCCATCGTGGTTTCACATTAAAATCAAGAGGGCGACAATGCGATAGTGTGATAGTACGATGGCGACAATACGATAGTACGATGACGACAGTGCGACAATACGATGGCAAAAGTACGATATAACGATGGCGTAAATGCGATAATACGATGACGACAATACGATAACGCGTGAGTACGATGGCGACAGTGCGATAATACGATGACGACAGTGCACAAATACGATGGTGACAGTGCGATAGTACGATGGCGACAATGCGAAAGTGCGATAAAACGATGACGAAAGTGTGGCAATACGATGGCGACACTGCGATAGTACGATGGCGATACTGCGATAGTACGATGGCGACGATGCGATACTACGATGATGACAGTGCGACAATACGATGGCGACAGTTCGATAGTACGATGGCGACAATGCGATAATATACTTTTCTAAATGGTTGTGATTGTATGTTTCTTTACTTTTTTAAATGAATTAATATACGCCGAATCGAAATACATGGTCCGATTTATTTTAAATAATGCGAAATATGTTGATACAAACAGTATAACCAACTTTCCCTTTGTTATTCTACATGTATTTTAAAAATATCCGGTCCCTAGCGCCACCTCGAAAATTCGATTTGATCGTTTATGAATGCATCTCAAACAAAGAGGTGACACCCGTGATTAACGGCTGTGATCTAGCTGTATGTACAGGTAAGGCACAGATATCTAGGGTCAAGGTCAATGTCACACAAT